>NC_054704.1:505804-540888 GCF_016097555.1 Gigantopelta aegis
ATTTGTTACTACACAACATATGTGATATTCATCTGTTTATTTTCTTGGAACTGTTACTACATAACATATTATGTGATATTCAGCTGTTTATTTTCTAGGACCTGTTACTAAATAACATACTATGTGATATTCAACCGTTTGTTTTCTAGTTGTTACTATGTGATATTTAACTGTTTTCTAGGAGTTGTTACTATGTGATATTTAACTTTTCTAGGAGTTGTTACAGTGTGATATTCAACTGTTTGTTTCTAGGAGTTGTTACTTTGTGATATTTAACTGTTTTCTAGGAGTTGTTACTATGCGATATTTAACTGTTTGTTTTCTAGGAGTTGTTACTATGTGATATTTAACTGTTTTCTAGGAGTTGTTACTATGTGATATTTAACTGTTTTCTAGGAGTTGTTACTATGTGATATTTAACTGTTTTCTAGGAGTTGTTACTATGTGATATTTAACTGTTTTCTAGGAGTTGCTACTACACAACATCATGTCTGTGTTCACGTTCATGGGAACAAACATCCTACGTCAAGACGACCAGTACAGCTTCCACGTGATCTCCAGAATCCTGGAAACTGTCATTCCCGCGCTAGCATTGGTAAGGCAAATCTTATAACTGTGATTTCTACCCATCTGTCATTCCCGTGCTCACATTGGTAAGACAAGTGTTATAACTTTGTGATTTCTACCCCACTGTCATTCCCGCGCTAGCATTGGTAAGGCAAATCTTATAACTGTGATTTCTACCCATCTGTCATTCCCGCGCTCACATTGGTAAGACAAGTGTTATAACTTTGTGATTTCTACCCCACTGTCATTCCCGCGCTAGCATTGGTAAGGCAAATCTTATAACTGTGATCTCTACCCATTTGTCATTCCCGCGATCGCATTGGTAAGACAAGTCTTATAACTTTGTGATTTCTACCCATCTGTCATTCCCGAGCTCGCATTGGTAAGACAAGTGTTATAGCTGTGATTTCTACCCATCTGTGATTCCCACGCTCACATTGGTAAGACAAGTGTTATAACTTTGTGATTTCTACCCCACTGTCATTCCCGTGCTCGCATTGGTAAGACAAGTCTTATAACTTTGTGAATTCTACCCCACTGTCATTCCCGCGCTAGCATTGGTAAGGCAAATCTTATAACTGTGATCTCTACCCATTTGTCATTCCCGCGATCGCATTGGTAAGACAAGTCTTATAACTGTAATTTCTACCCATCTGTCATTCCCGAGCTCGCATTGGTAAGACGAGTGTTATAGCTGTGATTTCTACCCATCTGTGATTCCCGCGCTCGCATTGGTAAGACAAGTGTTATAACTTTGTGATTTCTACCCATCTGTCATTCCCGCGCTCACATTGGTAAGACAAGTGTTATAACTTTGTGATTTCTACCCATCTGTCATTCCCGCGCTCGCATTGGTAAGACAAGTGTGTAACTTTGTGATTTCTACCCCACTGTCATTCCCGCGCTAGCATTGGTAAGGCAAATCTTATAACTGTGATTTCTACCCATCTGTCATTCCCGCGCTCACATTGGTAAGACAAGTGTTATAACTGTGATTTCTACCCCACTGTCATTCCCGTGCTCGCATTGGTAAGACAAGTCTTATAACTTTGTGATTTCTACCCCACTGTCATTCCCGCGCTAGCATTGGTAAGGCAAATCTTATAACTGTGATCTCTACCCATTTGTCATTCCCGCGATCGCATTGGTAAGACAAGTCTTATAACTTTGTGATTTCTACCCCACTGTCATTCCCGCGCTCGCATTGGTAAGACAAGTCTTATAACTGTGATCTCTACCCATTTGTCATTCCCGCGATCGCATTGGTAAGACAAGTCTTATAACTTTGTAATTTCTACCCGTCATTCCCGTGCTCGCATTGGTAAGACAAGTCTTATAACTTTGTGATTTCTACCCATCTGTCATTCCCGCAATCGCATTGGTAAGACAAGTGTTATAACTTTGTGATTTCTACCCATCTGTCATTCCCGCGCTCGCATTGGTAAGACAAGTGTATAACTTTGTGATTTCTACCCCACTGTCATTCCCGCGCTAGCTTTGGTAAGGCAAATCTTATAACTGTGATTTCTACCCATCTGTCATTCCCGCGCTCACATTGGTAAGACAAGTGTTATAACTGTGATTTCTACCCCACTGTCATTCCCGTGCTCGCATTGGTAAGACAAGTCTTATAACTTTGTGATTTCTACCCCACTGTCATTTTCGCGCTAGCATTGGTAAGGCAAATCTTATAACTGTGATCTCTACCCATTTGTCATTCCCGCGATCGCATTGGTAAGACAAGTCTTATAACTTTGTGATTTCTACCCCACTGTCATTCCCGCGCTCGCATTGGTAAGACAAGTGTTATAGCTGTGATTTCTACCCATCTGTGATTCCCACGCTCGCATAGGTAAGACAAGTCTTATAACTTTGTGATTTCTACCCCACTGTCATTCCCGCGCTCGCATTGGTAAGACAAGTCTTATAACTGTGATTTCTACCCCACTGTCATTCCCGCGCTAGCATTGGTAAGGCAAATCTTATAACTGTGATCTCTACCCATTTGTCATTCCCGCGATCGCATTGGTAAGACAAGTCTTATAATTTTGTAATTTCTACCCGTCATTCCCGTGCTCGCATTGGTAAGACAATTCTTATAACTGTGATTTCTACCCATCTGTCATTCCCGTGATCGCATTGGTAAGACAAGTGTTATAGCTGTGATTTCTACCCATCTGTCATTCCCGCGCTCGCATTGGTAAGACAAGTCTTATAACTTTGTGATTTCTACCCATCTGTCATTCCCGCAATCGCATTGGTAAGACAACTCTTATAACTTTGTGATTTCTACCCATCTGTGATTCCCGCTCTCGCATTGGTAAGACAAGTCTTATAACTTTGTGATTTCTACCCATCTGTCATTCCCGCGCTCGCATTGGTAAGACAAGTCTTATAACTGTGATTTCTACCCATCTGTCATTCCCGCGATCGCATTGGTAAGACAAGTGTTATTGCTGTGGTTTCTACCCATCTGTCATTCCCGCACTAGCATTGGTGAGACAAGTCTTATAACTTTGTGATTTCTACCCATCTGTCATTCCCGCGATCGCATTGATAAGACAAGTCTTATAACTTTGTGATTTCTACCCATCTGTCATTCCCACGATCGTTATGGTAAGACAAGTGTTATATCTTTGTGATTTCTACCCATCTGTCATTCTCGCGCTCGCATTGGTAAGACATGTCTTATAGCTGTGATTTCTTATTATCATTTCCACTTTCACATTGTTGCTTGTGTTAAATGTTTGGTAGTACAGTATTAGAGGTTTATTTAACAAAATTACGTATACGCCTGTTATGTTTTTGCTAGTGAGGATTTCGAGTTTACTTGATAACAATTATTTCCAGGCGTGTGAGGAGAAAGTGACATCGTCGGCCACTGCGTGTAGCCGTACGGACGTGATGACGACGGTGTTGAGGGTGTTTGCATCGGCGCTGCCACATATCCCGCGACACCGCCGAGTGGTGATCTTCACCAAGCTGGTCGCCACTGTGGGGGAGAAGGAGTTTCTGTGGAGATTCTTCTTGTTGGTCTTGGAGCACAGCATCGTCGCTCACAGCAACGTCACACACAGACCCGACGAGGAGACTGAATCGCTGGATAAGAAAGTACGTGTCAGGTTTTATATACCCCGTATGATGGTACATGATTGGTTTTATATACCCCGTATGATGGTACATGATAGGTTTTATACCCCGTATGATGGTACATGATAGGTTTTATATACCCCGTATGATGGTACATGATTGGTTTTATACCCCGTATGATGGTACATGATAGGTTTTATATACCCCGTATGATGGTACATGATTGGTTTTATATACCCCGTATGATGGTACATGATAGGTTTTATATACCCCGAACGATGGTACATGATAGGTTTTATATACCCCGAACGATGTACGTGATAGGTTTTATATACCCCGTATGATGGTACGTGATAGGTTTTATATACCCCGTACAATGGTACGTGATAGGTTTTATATACCCCGTACGATGGTACGTGATAGGTTTTATATACCCCGTACAATGGTACGTGATAGGTTTTATATACCCTGTATGATGGTACGTGATAGGTTTTATATACCCCGAACAATGGTACGTGATAGGTTTTATATACCCTGTATGATGGTACGTGATAGGTTTTATATACCCCGTACAATGGTACGTGATAGGTTTTATATACCCTGTATGATGGTACGTGATAGGTTTTATATACCCTGTATGATGGTACGTGATACGTTTTTACATTGTAAAAGATGCATTGCTTATAACAAAAATATGTGAGCATCACCGTGACATTTATGTATCAAGTTTTAAAAATAAATATCAAATACTTTGTAGCATTTTGATTAAGTAGCATAGGTTTAGTCTATATGTTTTTTATTTGTAGTGTATGAAGAAGATGTATAGTACTTTAATAACCTAATATATATGTATAGTCTAATAATATAACATATATTTGTTAAGTTTATTAGTTACATTTACTGTTTCCAGGATAGTAGCCCGGTGTCTGACGACACTCTGAGTTTCATCACAAACCTCGCCGTGCTGTGTTTGTTAGGTTTATTAATGAAGTTTACCGTTTCCAGGAAAGTAGCCCGGTGTCTGACGACACTCTGACTTTCATCACAAACCTCGCCGTGTCGTTTCCTCCCAACATTCAGCTGTGTGCGGCGAGGAGCTCCATCTCGTACGTCGCTGGTCTTCCTGTCGACAAACCGTCCCACACGGTGGTCCGACCCCGTGCCACGCCCAAACAGCTCAGCCGACTTGACAAAGAGGAAGCGGAGATCTTCAGTTTCGCCTTCCACACAGCGAAGCAGATGAGACACTTCAAGTATTCTGTGATCCACATGTTCGTACACCTCTTCTCCAGCCAGGAGTTCATCTCACAGGTCAGTGCAGCTTAACCTTTAGACTACTGAATTAATTGTTTTGTACCGGCCTCAGTGGCGTCGTGGCAGGCCATCGGTCTACAGGCTGGTAGGTACTGGGTTCGGATCCCAGTCGAGGCATGGGATTTTTAATCCAGATACCGACTCCAAACCCTGAGTGAGTGCTCCGCAAGGCTCAATGGGTAGGTGTAAACCACTTGCACCGACCAGTGATCCATAACTGGTTCAACAAAGGCCATGGTTTGTGCTATCCTGCCTGTGGGAAGCGCAAATAAAAGATCCCTTGCTGCTAATCGGAAGAGTAGCCCATGTAGTGGCGACAGCGGGTTTCCTCTTAGAATCTGTGTGGTCCTTAATCATATGTCTGACGCCATATAACCGTAAATAAAATGTGTTGAGTGCGTCGTTAAATAAAACATTTCTTTCTTTCTTAATTGTTTTGTTTTTTTAAACTTGTTGAGTGGGTACAAGTTTATAATTTGTACCGATATATTTTCACTTAAATGTTTTATAAATACATAAAATAAAGTTCATATTTGAATCGGTAAGTATTATTTTTGTGGATTTTTTTAATTTTTATGATATTTTAGATCAGTTAATGTTTATTAAAATTAGTCAAAAAATGGAAAATGTTGCGTTTACTTATGGGCATTTGTGGCCAGCTGTCCAGTATTTATGTCCATTATTCCCAATAACATGGTTTTCCGATTAGAATGTTTTTAAGGAAACAAACTATGATTCATATCACAATATTTGGTGATTTTTGTTATTGGTAAAACAATCAAATTTATTATCACATTAGCTGTCACAATCAGCTATCGATCCCTGAAAATGACCGTGACGTTCAACCATTGTTGTCAAGCGAAAATATTTGCCGAAAACCAAAATTCTAAGGTATTATCCATTGAAAAACCAAAATCTATAGACACAGGAAGCCGAGATGTCTTCCATTTCCTGTTAATAAATTGATTCTGGTGAGTGTCGTGTGCAAAATAGCGGAAAATATGAATTGGAAAATGCACTGTATACATTGTACAGTATGTCGAGTGGTGAGACATCAGAAGGTTAAAAAACATTTTAAAACACTACATAGAAATAATGATGTATGCCATGATCCACATGTTCGTACTCCTCTTCTCACAGGTCAGTGGAACGTAAAAAACTACTTAGAAATAATGAAGTTTATTACAGGAATTTTACAGACTACTTCTTGCTGGGTGGGTTTTGGTGAATTGTAATGTTACAAAATACCTGTTTTTGCTTCTTAATGTTTCATACTGCAAGTGACATCTCGCATCATTAATGGGGTTATCAGCTAATACGCCAGTGTTGTTGTTAGCACATGTTAAATATTATATCAAGTACTTTAAAAACCTTTCTCTAACGTTAGTAAAGTCACTAACACAAGTTCCCAAGGTGTGTACCTTGTCTGTTTTAGAAAGACATGGGATTTGATAACATTGATTTTTAACTTTGAGTGGTGACAAATTTAACAATACAAAATCTCTAATAACCAAAAATAGTTAACACTGTAATAATCAGGATGAGAGGGCTTAAAATGGCAGATTGTCAAAACTAAATTGCAGGTGGCCGAAGCCCATGGTGGAAGTTTATTGAAGAGTTTTCAGAGATTCTTGAGTGAGTTGCTGCAGTACATTGCTAGCACCACTAAGATGGCTGACAGAAACCAGGATAACCCCACCTCCAAGTTCTGGAGAGCTCTGCTTCATAAAACTTACGAACTCTTGGACAAGGTAAGCAAAATATTTGTGTTATGTGATGTTTATGGTTTGGAAATTATGACTTGCTGTCATCATGCTATTTCTTAATTTTTGTTCATGTTTTTCATGTAATGATTAGGATATATCACTTGGCACCATCACACCCCTGTGAGTGCTTTTCTCCATGGTGTTGGGGTGGCAATGTTTCAAAACAATGGGTAACCAGAAGATGTTGCTTCACTCAATGTTTAGCGATTGTTTTCTCTCATGAATTATGTTTGTGTAATCTAATCTGTTACCTCATATATGAACTGAGTTTAATAAGATAAGGCCTTTTTCCAGCTGATACTGGAAATTAAAGCAAAATAAAATATAAAATTTAAATATTTTATTGAAAATAATGAAATTTCTTTGATAGTTGATAAGATGATTTAGAATATGAAGTAACAGTCCCCACATAACCAACTGGCAGGTCAAGTGAAATAGTGTGTCTCAGATGCAATTTAACCAAATCTGTTGACTTACCTCCCTTGAAGGAAACAAGTTGATATTGTTTTTTGTATTAATGGCTTGGTCTTCTGTCAGTTAACACACTGGATAATTGTAATGTGGAGAAACCGTGTCCTGTTTGTTGTATTGTATGTTACACTTTGTATTACACTGTGTTGAGCAAATTAGGTTGAGCTCCCCACCCCCTCCCCCAACACTCAAACCATTTTATGTAACAAATTATTAAAGCTTTTAATACAATATTAATTTCCATCTGTTTGTTTTGTTGTGATTGCTACGAGTGACAACATGAGTGTAAACTGATTTGTTCTCTCTAGCAGTGTCGCTATTACCTGACAGTATTTTCTTGATGACCTTGTCTGGTTAGTTTTGTTGTGATTTCTACTAGTGATAACTGCTTGTTCTCTCAGGTGGTGTTGCTGTTACCCGACAGTATTTTCCTGATGGCCGTGTCTGGTCGGTTTTGTTGTGATTGCTACTAGTGATAACTGCTTGTTCTCTCAGGTGGTGTTCGCTGTGTTACCCGACAGTATTTTTTCTGATGACCTTGTCTGGTCAGTTTTGTTGTGATTGCTACTAGTGATAACTGCTTGTTCTCACAGGTAGTGGTGTCATTGTTACCTGACATTATTTTCTTGACGACCGTGTCTGGTCAGTTTTGTTGTGATTGCTACTAGTGATAACTGTTGTTCTCTCAGGTGGTGTCGCTGTTACCCGACAGTATTTTTCTGACGGCTGTGTCTGGCTTGCTGGACCACGACCTGCCGACTGTGCAGTGTAAAGCGATGGAGCTGCTCACCAACAAACTACAGCACATGAAGGATGTTGGTGGGACGGACCTACAGGTGAGTGATCGACCTATAGGTGAGTGATCGACCTACACGTGAGTGATAGACCTACACGTGAGTGATAGACCTACACGTGAGTGATCAACCTACAGGTGGGTGATCGACCTACACGTGAGTGATCGACCTATAGGTGAGTGATCGACCTACAGGTGAGTGATAGACCTACACGTGAGTGATAGACCTACACGTGAGTGATCGACCTACAGGTGAGTGATCGACCTACACGTGGGTGATCGACCTACACGTGGGTGATCGACCTACACGTGGGTGATCGACCTACAGGTGGGTGATCGACCTACACGTGGGTGATCGACCTACACGTGGGTGATCGACCTACACGTGAGTGATCGACCTACAGGTGAGTGATCGACCTACACGTGAGTGATCGACCTACAGGTGAGTGATCGACCTACAGGTGAGTGATCGACCTACAGGTGAGTGCTACAGGTGAGTGATCAACACTGTTAGCACAGACCAGTCACCTCAGAGTTGAGTATAGACTAGTGGGTAGAGCATATGACCGGTCACCTCAGAGTAGAGTATAGCCCAGTGGTTAGAACACAGGACCAGTCACCTCAGAGTAGAGTATAGCCTAGTGGGTAGAGCACAGGACCAGTCACCTCAGTAGAGTATAGCCAGGTGGTTAGAGCTGTATGTTGGGACTGTGTGTACAGTGTATGTTGTTACTTGCAGCAGAAGTTGTTGCCCCTGGTTGACCAGCTGTTGGCGGTCGTCAAGGCGATGGTGCGACATGTCAAGTCCGGTGATGAGAGGGTGAAGACGGGAACCGTTGCCCTGTACACGCTCAATGTTCTCTGTCGACTGCTCGGAGAAACAAACCCACAGCTCTTTATTAAGGTGAGAACTCTCCTCGTTGGCAGCTTTGTTTGTTTGTTAATGAATTTTCATTAATTAATATACATGTATTTCTTGTTATTTAATGTTTTTGTTGTTCATTAAATTAAATGTGTTTGTCATAGTGTATTTATTGTTCATGGGTTTTTGGTGGGGGTTTTTGTTATTGTTTATTGACAAATTTTTGTTGCTAATTAAAGTAGATGTGATATTGGGTATAGAGATTTTGACATGAGTGGTCGTTAGATACCATTCATCTTACTAGTAGTTTCAAAACATATCAAACTACCAAAAGTAAGTGAGATACATTTTTAAATGAGTTGTAAGATAAATGATATCTGGTGGACACAAATGTTGTATTCTGTTCCTTATACTCTGGAGGCATCTAAGCACGTTTGTTATATTTTAAAGGCAACATCTATCTTTTAAACTATTTGTTTCACCAACACAGTACAGTGGACCAATAAACGTGTTACTACAACACCGTACAATGGACCAATAAACGTGTTACTACAACACAGTACAATGGACCAATAAACGTGTTACTACAACGCGGTACAGTGGACCAATAAACATGTTACTACAACACAGTACAGTGGACCAATAAACGTGTTACTACAACGCGGTACAGTGGACCAATAAACGTGTTACTACAACGCACTACAACGCAGTACAGTGGACCAATAAATGTGTTACTACAACACAGTACAGTGGACCAATAAATGTGTTACTACAACGCAGTACAGTGGACCAATAAATGTGTTACTACAACGCGGTACAGTGGACCAATAAACGTGTTACTACAACGCACTACAACGCAGTACAGTGGACCAATAAATGTGTTACTACAACGCAGTACAGTGGACCAATAAATGTGTTACTACAACACAGTACAGTGGACCAATAAATGTGTTACTACAACGCGGTACAGTGGACCAATAAACGTGTTACTACAACGCGGTACAGTGGACCAATAAACGTGTTACTACAACGCGGTACAGTGGACCAATAAACGTGTTACTACAACGCGGTACAGTGGACCAATAAACGTGTTACTACAACGCGGTACAGTGGACCAATAAACGTGTTACTACAACGCGGTACAGTGGACCAATAAACGTGTTACTACAACGCGGTACAGTGGACCAATAAACGTGTTACTACAACGCGGTACAGTGGACCAATAAACGTGTTACTACAACGCACTACAACGCGGTACAGTGGACCAATAAACGTGTTACTACAACGTGGTACAGTGGACCAATAAATGTGTTACTACAATGCGGTACAGTGGACCAATAAACATGTTACTACAACGCGGTACAGTGGACCAATAAACGTGTTACTACAACGCGGTACAGTGGACCAATAAACGTGTTACTACAATGCGGTACAGTGGACCAATAAACGTGTTACTACAACGCGGTACAGTGGACCAATAAACGTGTTACTACAACGCGGTACAGTGGACCAATAAATGTGTTACTACAACGCGGTACAGTGGACCAATAAACGTGTTACTACAACGCACTACAACGCGGTACAGTGGACCAATAAACGTGTTACTACAACACAGTACAGTGGACCAATAAACGTGTTACTACAACGTGGTACAGTGGACCAATAAACGTGTTACTACAATGCGGTACAGTGGACCAATAAATGTGTTACTACAACGCGGTACAGTGGACCAATAAACGTGTTACTACAACGCGGTACAGTGGACCAATAAACGTGTTACTACAACGCGGTACAGTGGACCAATAAACGTGTTACTACAATGCAGTACAGTGGACCAATAAACGTGTTACTACAACGCACTACAACATGGTACAGTGGACCAATAAACGTGTTACTACAACGCGGTACAGTGGACCAATAAACGTGTTACTACAACGCAGTACAGTGGACCAATAAATGTGTTACTACAACGCACTACAACGCGGTACAGTGGACCAATAAACGTGTTACTACAACGCGGTACAGTAGACCAATAAACGTGTTACTACAACGCAGTACAGTGGATCAATAAATGTGTTACTACAACGCACTACAACGCGGTACTGTGGACCAATAAACGTGTTACTACAACGCAGTACAGTGGACCAATAAACGTGTTACTACAACGCACTACAACGCGGTACAGTGGACCAATAAACGTGTTACTACAACGCGGTACAGTGGACCAATAAACGTGTTACTACAACGCGGTACAGTGGACCAATAAACGTGTTACTACAACGCGGTACAGTGGACCAATAAACGTGTTACTACAACGCGGTACAGTGGACCAATAAACGTGTTACTACAACGCAGTACAGTGGACCAATAAATGTGTTACTACATCGCACTACAACGCAGTACAGTGGACCAATAAACGTGTTACTACAACGCGGTACAGTGGACCAATAAATGTGTTACTACAACGCGGTACAGTGGACCAATAAACGTGTTACTACAACGCGGTACAGTGGACCAATAAATGTGTTACTACAACGCGGTACAGTGGACCAATAAACGTGTTACTACAACGCGGTACAGTGGACCAATAAACGTGTTACTACAACGCGGTACAGTGGACCAATAAACGTGTTACTACAACGCGGTACAGTGGACCAATAAACGTGTTACTACAACGCGGTACAGTGGACCAATAAACGTGTTACTACAACGCGGTACAGTGGACCAATAAACGTGTTACTACAACGCGGTACAGTGGACCAATAAATGTGTTACTACAACGCAAAACAGTGGACCAATAAACGTGTTACTACAACGCGGTACAGTGGACCAATAAATGTGTTACTACAACGCACTACAACGCGGTACAGTGGACCAATAAACGTGTTACTACAACGCACTACAACGCGGTACAGTGGACCAATAAACGTGTTACTACAACGCGGTACAGTGGACCAATAAACGTGTTACTACAACGCGGTACAGTGGACCAATAAACGTGTTACTACAACGCGGTACAGTGGACCAATAAACGTGTTGCTACAACGCGGTACAGTGCACCAATAAATGTGTTACTACAACGCACTACAACGCGGTACAGTGGACCAATAAACGTGTTACTACAACGCACTACAACGCGGTACAGTGGACCAATAAACGTGTTACTACAACGCGGTACAGTGGACCAATAAACGTGTTACTACAACGCGGTACAGTGGACCAATAAACGTGTTACTACAACGCGGTACAGTGGACCAATAAACGTGTTACTACAACGCGGTACAGTGGACCAATAAACGTGTTACTACAACGCAGTACAGTGGACCAATAAATGTGTTACTACATCGCACTACAACGCGGTACAGTGGACCAATAAACGTGTTACTACAACGCGGTACAGTGGACCAATAAACGTGTTACTACAACGCGGTACAGTGGACCAATAAACGTGTTACTACAACGCGGTACAGTGGACCAATAAACGTGTTACTACAACGCGGTACAGTGGACCAATAAACGTGTTACTACAACGCGGTACAGTGGACCAATAAACGTGTTACTACAACGCAAAACAGTGGACCAATAAACGTGTTACTACAACGCGGTACAGTGAACCAATAAATGTGTTACTACAACGCAAAACAGTGGACCAATAAACGTGTTACTACAACGCGGTACAGTGGACCAATAAATGTGTTACTACAACGCACTACAACGCGGTACAGTGGACCAATAAACGTGTTACTACAACGCACTACAACGCGGTACAGTGGACCAATAAACGTGTTACTACAACGCGGTACAGTGGACCAATAAACGTGTTACTACAACGCGGTACAGTGGACCAATAAACGTGTTACTACAATGCGGTACAGTGGACCAATAAACGTGTTACTACAACGCGGTACAGTGGACCAATAAACGTGTTACTACAACGCGGTACAGTGGACCAATAAACGTGTTGCTACAACGCGGTACAGTGCACCAATAAATGTGTTACTACAACGCGGTACAGTGGACCAATAAACGTGTTACTACAACGCGGTACAGTGGACCAATAAACGTGTTACTACAACGCGGTACAGTGGACCAATAAACGTGTTACTACAACGCGGTACAGTGGACCAATAAACGTGTTACTACAACGCGGTACAGTGGACCAATAAACGTGTTACTACAACGCAGTACAGTGGACCAATAAATGTGTTACTACATCGCACTACAACGCGGTACAGTGGACCAATAAACGTGTTACTACAACGCGGTACAGTGGACCAATAAACGTGTTACTACAACGCGGTACAGTGGACCAATAAACGTGTTACTACAACGCGGTACAGTGGACCAATAAACGTGTTACTACAACGCGGTACAGTGGACCAATAAACGTGTTACTACAACGCGGTACAGTGGACCAATAAACGTGTTACTACAACGCGGTACAGTGGACCAATAAACGTGTTACTACAACTCGGTACAGTGGACCAATAAACGTGTTACTACAACACGGTACAGTGGACCAATAAACGTTTTACTACAACGCGGTACAGTGGACCAATAAACGTGTTACTACTGAAAGTACAAAATTTAAAAGGTTTTCAAACCCAAGTATTGAGTGCTATTTAGTGGCTTTGCCTGTATTTACTGGCCTCTATGATGGCACGTAAGTCTGTGCAGCAAACATTAAAACAACCACTTCTGTCACTATTGTTTACAGAAGCAATAAACAGGTAATGTATCCGACTTTTCATAAGTTCTAGACAACAAACACTTCTTATTATAGTTTGTTTAGGTGTTCCATGCTCCTTAGTTTGGATAAGACAAAATGACTTATAGAAAAACCTAATTTCAAAATCTATTCCATTATACAACAAAAAGTGTCTGTTATTAACTGTGTAAATGAGCACAAAAAGTGTTGTCATTAACCATATAGGACAGTTAATGATAATTATGAAACTGACTATAGCTAAAGTCTGGCAAGCCATATTGCTTGTTGTGTCACTCGGAGGGAAATTTAAAGTATGCTTGGATGTTTACGTTAACAGATAAAATAGAAAGGTTTTTTTATTTATGGATTCATAATTTACAATAAGGTATGTATTCAAGATTTTATGTAAACTTGTGTAAATTGATATACAAGATTGATTAGTACAGTTGTGACAGACACGTGTTGACAGGTGATACAAAAACATGTTAATCGAGGCTGACAAAAGTGTGCATTTATAGCATGAATTCAGTTTTATTCAGTCAAATTGTTATCTGTCAGTGTTATACATATATTCACAATCAAGATGCACGTTGTTTTGACAATTGTTTTATTAATTAAATTAACTTTTTTTTTTTTTTTTTTTTTACAAACATACCACAACACTTGTTTCAAGATGTACTGTAACGTAATTAACATGTGCAGACTTACCACAACACTTGTTTCAAGATGTACTGTAACGTAATTAACATGTGCAGACTTACCACAACACTTGTGTCAAGATGTAATGTAACGTAATTAACATGTGCAGACTTACCACAACACTTGTGTCAAGATGTACTGTAACGTAATTAACATGTGCAGACTTACCACAACACTTGTTTCAAGATGTACTGTAACGTAATTAACATGTGCAGACTTACCACAACACTTGTTTCAAGATGTACTGTAACGTAATTAACATGTGCAGACTTACCACAACACTTGTTTCAAGATGTACTGTAACGTAATTAACATGCGCAGACTTACCACAACACTTGTGTCAAGATGTACTGTAACGTAATTAACATGCGCAGACTTACCACAACACTTGTGTCAAGATGTACTGTAACGTAATTAACATGCGCAGACTTACCACAACACTTGTTTCAAGATGTACTGTAACGTAATTAACATGCGCAGACTTACCACAACACTTGTGTCAAGATGTACTGTAACGTAATTAACATGCGCAGACTTACCACAACACTTGTTTCAAGATGTACTGTAACGTAATTAACATGCGCAGACTTACCACAACACTTGTGTCAAGATGTACTGTAACGTAATTAACATGCGCAGACTTACCACAACACTTGTTTCAAGATGTACTGTAACGTAATTAACATGCGCAGACTTACCACAACACTTGTTTCAAGATGTACTGTAACATAATTAACATGCGCAGACTTACCACAACATTTGTTTCAAGATGTACTGTAACTATATCCTCAAAAATTAGGTTTAAAACAAATTTTAAACATTGTTTCCAGCTAAACTTTATTTACGATGTTATGTGTCACATTATCTAGGAGCAACCAATTGTATGTTTTCAAATCGTTAACACACATGTATGTGATTTTCATGTGGATGATAAATACTACCTGATGTTCTCAACAATGGGAGTAATAAATATTGGGATTGTTTATGAAGCTGTTTGAATATGTTGTACAATGAGATTGGGGAGGACTACCATTTCTATATTAAATAAATGTTACATGAGTTCTCGAGACATATTAACGTTATTTAATTGTCAAATTATCTTAGTCCATCTGTGTTAGCATATTTAATTATCACATTATGTTCCTACAGGTACTAAACCAGTTGAGTCCAAAGATAACACTTCTGTTATTATAAATTAACAAAGTCTGTTATTATAAATTAACAAAGTATGTTATAAATTAACACAGTCTGTTATTACTAATTAACACAAGTCTGTTATTATAAATTAACACAGTCTGTTATTATAATTTAATACTGTTTAATATTATTAATTAACAATGTCTGTTATTATAAACTAACACAGTCTGTTATTATAAATTAACAAAGTCTGTTATTAATTAACAAAGTCTGTTATTGTAAATTAACAAAGTCTGTTATTGTTAATTAACAAAGTCTGTTATTGTTAATTAACAAAGTCTTTTATTATAAATTAACAAAGTCTGTTATTATTAATTAACAAAGTCTGTTATAAATTAACAAAGTCTGTTATTATTAACAAAGTCTGTTATTATAAATTAACAAAGTCTGTTATTATTAACAAAGTCTGTTATTATAAATTAACAAAGTCTGTTATTATTAATTAATAAAGTCTGCTATTATTAATTAACAAAGTCTGTTATTATTAATTAACAAAGTCGGTTATACATTAACAAAGTCTGTTATTATTAATTAACAAAGTCTGTTATTGTAAATTAACAAAGTCTGTTATTGTTAATTAACAAAGTCTGTTATTGTTAATTAACAAAGTCTGTTATTGTGCTATTATTAATTAACAAAGTCGGTTATTATTAACAAAGTCGGTTATTATTAATTAACAAAGTCGGTTATACATTAACAAAGTCGGTTATTATTAATTAACAAAGTCGGTTATTGTAAATTAACAAAGTGTTATTGTTAATTAACAAAGTCTGTTATTGTTAATTAACAAAGTCTGTTATTATAAATTAACAAAGTCTGTTATTATTAATTAACAAAGTGTTATTATTAATTAACAAAGTCTGTTATTATAAAGTCTGTTATTATTAATTAACAAAGTCTGCTATTGTTAATTAACAAAGTCTGTTATTGTTAATTAACAAAGTCTGTTATTATAAATTAACAAAGTCTGTTATTATTAATTAACAAAGTCTGTTATTATTAATTAACAAAGTGTTATTATAAAGTCTGTTATTATTAATTAACAAAGTGCTATTGTTAATTAACAAAGTCTGCTATTATAAATTAACAAAGTCTGCTATTATTAATTAACAAAGTCTGTTATTATTAATTAACAAAGTCTGTTATTATAAAATAACAAAGTCTGTTATTGTTAATTAACAAAGTCTGTTATTGTTAATTAACAAAGTCTGTTATTGTTAATTAACAAAGTCTGTTATTATTAATTAACAAAGTCTGTTATTATAAAGTCTGTTATTATTAATTAACAAAGTCTGCTATTGTTAATTAACAAAGTCTGCTATTGTTAATTAACAAAGTCTGTTATTGTTAATTAACAAAGTCTGTTATTATTAATTAACAAAGTCTGTTATTATTAATTAACAAAGTCTGTTATTATAAAGTCTGCTATTATTAATTAACAAAGTCTGCTATTATTAATTAACAAAGTCTGCTATTATAAATTAACAAAGTCTGTTATTATTAATTAACAAAGTCTGTTATTATAAATTAACAAAGTCTGTTATTGTTAATAGTCTTATTCAACTTACCATACTAGCACAACAACAATGCTATACGACCCTGAGTTATAACCTCCACTGCAGAATTATCTCCCCTTGCCGGATGTATAACCTACACCAGCGCATGGGTAGACCGTATATCCTCGTTTTTTTTATTCTGCAGTCCTCCATTGCAGTCGTGTTCGAGTTCTGTAGTAAAAAATTTGTCAAATTGTTAATTGTCTTTTGGGTAATTTACACAGGGGGTTAATGTCTGACACGGCTTCCTCGGGCTCCAACCGGTTGGTTGTGTGTGCCGAGGGGGGTTGTCTTAAACGACTGCCCCAGTTTGATCAGCATTTGTTATGTCGGGCATATCGTTCTTGTTGTTTTGAACGCCAGTGTCATATCTGTGTAAATTGGTCCCCCTCCACGTGGGGGAAGGCTAACAAGCTGTCAAAAGATGCCGAGCGAAAGAGGATGATTAGACGTGAACGGGACGGGCGGAGCACAGTGGCAACCTCCAGGGTCGTGCTCCATACCGATTTGCCGGCGGTCGGCAAGTTGGTGTCCAGTTCAAAGAGCTCGCGGACAAGTGGTAGGCGCAAGGGCGCCTCCTCGTCTGTTCGCCATCTTCATGGTGATACCAGTAAACCTGAAGTGCCAGGCGCTGTTGCTCCCTGTTTCGGCTGAAGCAGGGAAGGTTTCTTCAAGGTCGGGCTCCGTTCGACCTGGTGATTTGCTTTTGCCTCCGTCGGTGGAGGCGGCGCCGGTTGCGGTTGTAACGGGGGCGTCAGTCGGAGGGAGTGCAGTCGTGGATGGAACGACTGTGTCTCTCAGTTCTGACTCCCATCTTGCTGATGGGGGCAGGGTTATCGGTCCTTCTGTGGAGGGGTCGATTAGCTCTAGAATGAAGTCCGTTTGGCTCACCAGATTTCTGGTGCAGGGTTGGTCGTGGCGTCCGAGGGCGCCGTTTCGGTCAACGCGTCTTTCGGCGCTACTTCAGTGATCGAGCCACTTGGCGAAATTGCGAAGTCTTACAACGTTGTCTCGGTCACGGAGCCGGGTGGCGTTGTTTCGGGTGCGATGCCAGTGAGCGTCCCTTCTGTTGTTGGGGCGCCTGTACAGTGTCATCAACTTTTAGATTGTTCGCATGTGGCTACGTCAACTGGGTTGGCTAATCCACACGTGGTACGTTGGGTTCAGAATTCGGCGCAGGATTCGTACGTGTACGAATTTCCTGACGGTCCGGTTCAACCGACACCACCAGTCCCTTTGTCTGTTTCGGCAGGGATCAGGGAAACTGCAGCTTTCTTGGGTGCGCCTGTGTCTACACCGATGGTCAATCCGGACCTGTCAGATCGGGGTAGAGGTTCCAGGCGTTATCCCTCGACTGCGTGGGCGGAACCTTTCGTTCAGGGTCCGATGGTTTCGGGTCGCCCTCAGAGGCGGACTCGGGGGGACTATGTTTCTCTTTTTGAGAATTTCATGGCCTGGCTAGGGGAATCGCCTCCACCAGTCCCTCCACCGCCGGGGTTTCCAGCGAGACCGGGGTTGGACCAGTTTGCAGATTCAGCCGGTTCGCATCGTCCTGCCCATGCAGTTTCGTTTCCGTTACGGTCAGCGCATGGCGCGTTGTTTGAAAAAATTTCTTCTTCGGAAGACGATTTTCCCTCCGAATCAGTGTGTGGTTCGGGGGAAGGTTCGGTGCTTGACGAGATTCCCAATTTGGCCGATGGTAAGCCAGACGGCAATTATGATTACCAGGCGGTTCTTGGTTTTGTACGGGAACAGGAGGCTGTTCAGTCTTACAAGGGTGTTTCGTTTGGAAACCGGCCTTTAGCGACGGACGCTCCGCGGCAGGATTTCAGCTTGCCGTTAGCGCACGAGGCACATGAATCTCTTGCGGAGATTGATGCTTTGATTGCGGGTAGCGATCGTATTTTGGAGGCGGTGGTGGAAGAGTTTCCGGCAGCGTTAGCTACCGGGAAACTGTTGTCTGCGGCGAAGGTTTTGTCCACGTCTTCGTATAAGACATTGGGAGCTTCCTTCCTTTCACATCCAGCAGTCGTTTCCGCTAGGGTGAAGGCAGACTGCCACCCATCTCCTAATGTCAGTGTGCCACTCACGGATTTAGAGACTTTGGAGAGGTTATCTAAACTTCTTTTTCAAGTCAATAACCATTTAGGTACGTTCCTATTTGGGTTAGATAAAGCAGTCACGGGTCTTCCGCCGATGGTTAAGGGTTGTTTGTTGGCGGCTTCTAAAGCCTCTCATCACGTCGCTCAGCTTGCTGGGCGTGTTTTTGCCAACAGTCTACTTCTGCGTCAGTATCACTACCTGGCGCGACTGAGAGCGACGGGTGTGGTTAAAACCTACTTTCGTAGTCGCTCAGTAAGGGAAACCTTACTTTTTGGGACCAATTTTAACTTGGTCATGGACCAAGAAGCGGCGAAATTCGTCCCTGCTGCTCCATCCCGAACTGCTCGTAAGCGCCAGGCGGCGTCTACTTTTAAGCCTCCACCTGTTAAGAAATTGACTTTTCTTGACAGTTATCAGATCCCTGTGGTGTCTGATTCGGGCGTGCAGTCTGGTAATGCCTGTGGTTCATCGAAACAGGGACGTTTTCGGGGGAAGCAAGCACGTTTTCGTGGTTCCGCTTGGGGCAAGGCGCCCAGGGGTGGGAAGCGGCCGGGATGCGGGTGCGTGGACAATCGACATCTGCTTACGGAGGTTCCGTTAGCAGATCTTCCTGTGGGGGGCAGATTGCGCTATTTTGTTCAAAGTTCGTGTGAACTGCCAGATCTGGACCCATGGGTTTTGTCGGTTGTCCGCAACGGATACAGAATTCAAATTTTCTTCACCCCCTCCACTGACGTCCTCCCCCCGGTTACCTGCAGTACCGCCTGTCGACAAACGAGTACTGGTGGAGAAGATGGTTGTCGAGTTTCTCAACAAGAAAGCCATCCAGGAGGTGGATTTGGGCACTCCGGGATTTTATTCCCATCTGTTCTTCGCCCAGAAGAAGAATGGCGAGTGGCGACCAATTCTAAACCTGAAGCCGCTGAATTATTTCGTCGTTATTCCATCTATGAAGATGGAGACGGTTCAGTCTGTTCGCGCTTTGCTTCAGGTGGGGGAATGGGTGGCATCCATCGATTTGAAGGACGCTTACCTGCATGTTCCAATCCATCGGGATTTTTGGAAGTACTTGCGGTTCCTCTACGATGGCAGAGCTTACGAGTTTCAAGTTCTGCCGTTCGGATTGGCCACAAGCCCTCACGTCTTTACTCGGGTAGTAAAGGCAGTGGTGGGGCGTGTACATCTGTTGGGTATACGGATGCACAACTACCTGGACGATTGGTTAATTCCGGCGGCGTCACAGACGGCATGTCTCGTGGGCGTGGAGTTCGTGATCGACATGATTCTCTGATTGGGGTTTATTCCCAATTGGGTCAAGTCGGAATTAGTGCCAACGCAGGTTTTCACTTATCTCGGGGTGGTTTTCAACCTTGTGGAGGCGTCCGTTCTTCCGACGGATTCGCGACTTCACAATTTCAGGACGTTGGCGCAACGTCTTCTGGTGGAGCAAAGTGCGTCGGTGCGCACGCTCCATGTGTTGATAGGCCATCTCGAATCGCTGGCGGCGCTGAATGTGCGGTTCAGATGGTTCAAGAGACCGCTTCAATGGCATTTGTCCCGAGTGTGGGATGGTCTCAGCTGGGATTTGGTGATACCATTGGGGCCTTGGTTCATTCTTCCGATCCAAGAGTGTCTAGTGGACAAGTGTATGTCCCAGGCCGTTCCTTTACACCCACTTTCTCCAGAGTTGGGCCTGTTTACCGATGCTTCCTTTGAGGTGTTCGGTGCACACCTTTTGGATCAACATCTGTCAGGAGTGTGGACTCCTTCAGAGAGGAGTCGTCACATCAACCTGTTGGAGATGGAAGCAGTGCGTCGCGCTTGTCTCCATTTCAGGACTGTTATTCGACATCGTCGAATTTTGTTGAGGTCGGACAACACGTCGGTTGTTGCGTGCCTCAATCGGTGGGGAGGCACCAAATCCCTGTCATTGAGTCTTGCGGCTTTGGAGATTCTGGAATGGTGCGATGATTGGGGAGTGGTGTTATCGGCCAAACACATTCCTTCGTCCGTGAACGTCTTGGCGGACGCTTTGAGTCGTTGTTCCCCGGTTCAGACGGAGTGGATGTTGCACCGGACGGTGGCTTATCAAGTTCTTCAGTTGTGGGGGAGTCCTCAACTCGATATGTTTGCCACTCGCCTGAACAGTCAGTTGCCAGTGTTTGTATCGCCGGTACCAGACCCACTGGCACTGGAGTACGATGCGTTGAGCATGGACTGGACGGGACTGGATTTTTACGCCTTTCCCCCTCCGGTTCTGATTGGCAAGGTTCTGGCAAAGATCAGACAGCAACCTTGTCGTGTCGCGCTCGTAGCCCCGAGTTGGGCAGCTCAAGCCTGGTTTCCTCCGCTCCTGTCACTTTTAGTGCAGGAGCCGGTGCGGTTGCCGTTGATACCCGATCTGCTCAGTCAGAGACTGCGTCGGACAGAGTGGCATCTGAAGCCGGAGGTTTTCCGACTTCACGCATGGCGGTTGTCGGGGTTTCCCTCCGAAACAGAGGCTTTTCTAAACGGGTTGCTGAGCTCGTCTCCTCGTCGAAGCGCCAGTCTACGGAGAGGGTCTACCAGTGTCACTGGCGCGCTTGGGTTCGTTGGGCGACTGAGAGGGACGTGGATCCCTTGTCGCCTACTGTTAATGATTAGCTGAGTACTTTCTGGCTCTTGTCCAAGAAAGACAGCTGAAGGTTCAAACAGTGAGAAGTCACCGGTCGTCCATTTTCACTACTCTGAGGCAGTGTGGATGTCAAGATTTCTCAACGAATCTCGTGTTGCATGACTTGCTTAAGTCGTTACAAAACACGGTTGAGAAGCCTTCCATTTTGCCTAAATGGAATGTTTTTCTGGTTCTGCATGCACTCAAAGGCAAGCCCTACGAGCCTTTGAAATTCGCCAGTCTTCGTCATTTGATGTGGAAAACTTTGTTTCTGGTCTCACTAGCGGCTTGCCGTCGTATTAGTGAGATTCATGCTTTTTTGCATGATTTGGTGGATTACAATACGGACGGGTCAGTTACATTACGTACTGATCCTGTTTTCATGGCTAAGAACCAGGTGCCAGGGGAAGAGTTTCCTCCGGCCATCATTCAGTGTTTATCTCGTACGCTTTCTGCGGATAATTCTGATAGACTTCTTTGTCCGGTGCGGGCTTTGAAATTCTATTTGGAGCGTACTAGAAATCTCCGGCAAAACACTAAGAGACTGTTTATCTCTTTCACACGCCAACCAGGAGACATTACGAAGAATGCTTTGTCGAGATGGATTGCTGCAACCATCAAACTGGCATATGAGAAGGCGGGTGATCATGTTCTGCGGAATTTCTCCGTTCGACCTCATGAGATTTTGGCGATTTCTGCTTCCCTTAATTTCCATGATTCTTTGGACATTTTCAAGGTCATGAGTGCAGGATTTTGGAAAGGTCGACACACGTTTGACCGGTTTTATTTCCGTGATATGGCTGTTGGTCCGGACGGAACTCGGCGGATTCAGTCAGTCATTGCAGGGCAGCAACTCATTTCGGTGCGCAGGGCCACGAGTAGGGGGCGACCCTTATTTCGTCGGGTCACTAGCGGCAGTCTTTCTGGGAGATAGTTCTCCATCTCCTGTTTGGAGAGTGGGGGGTGGATGGTTGACTATCTGGGGCAGTCGAGTGTCTTTTACCATTACCTGGTGTGCGGGTTTCCTCACCTTGTTAAATTGGTTTACTTTTAATTGGGGTTGTAGTTCTTCAATTTAAAAGTCACTTTGACATTTTATACCTCGTATGATGTGGGTTGCTTTTTCACTGCCCCTGCGTGTGCTGTAACCTCACCGTGGTGCAGGGGTGTAACATTCTCTTTGAGAATGGCCAATACAGCAAAAATTGAAGTTTAGAGTAAAATTCGGTGTCCGTAAATTTCTGTGATATTTGTATTTGTATTTTTGCACAGTTCTTTACACTGTTTTTGTTTAAACCTTGAATTTTTATATTGATGTTGATCATCACTTTATTTATTTGCATTACCATAGTTTGACACCCAATAGCCGATGTATTTTTCGTGCTGGGGTGTCGTTAACCATTCATTCATTCATTCATTTATTTATTTGCATTACCATAGTTTGACACCCAATAGCCGATGTATTTTTCGTGCTGGGGTGTCGTTAAACATTCATTCATTCATTCATTCATTTTTCACTGTATCATTACTTAGACGAACACTACTGGTTGAATGGGTAAGTCCTCCCTTGTTTTCTTACCTCTTCCCTTTAATGTTAAATTCTCGTGCTTTAACTGTGTTATATCACGTCTGTTATAGCATTGTTGTTGTGCTAGTACGGTAAGTTGAATAAGACTATTAGAAAATTTGTTTCTAATTTTCATTATTATTCATACTTACCTAGTACTAGCACAACAACAACCGTTACCTCCCACCCGCCCCGAGGGAGGTCTTTTTTTATTCAATCATTCCGGACTTTGAATCGATAACGAGGATATACGGTCTACCCATGCGCGGGTGTAGGTTATACATCTGGCAAGGGGAGATAATTCTGCAGTGGATGTTATAACTCAGGGTCGTATAGCATTGTTGTTGCTAGTACTAGGTAAGTATGAATAATAATAAAAATTAGAAACAAATTTTCTAATTAACAAAGTCTGTTATTATAAATTAACAAAGTCTGTTATTATAAATTAACAAAGTCTGTTATTGTTAATTAACAAAGTCTGTTATTGTTAATTAACAAAGTCTGTTATTGTTAATTAACAAAGTCTGTTATTATTAAGTAACAAAGTCTGTTATTATAAATTAACAAAGTCTGTTATTATTAATTAACAAAGTCTGTTATAAATTAACAAAGTCTGTTATTATTAATTAACAAAGTCTGTTATTGTTAATTAACAAAGTCTGTTATTATTAATTAACAAAGTATGTTATACATTAACAAAGTCTGTTATTGTTAATTAACAAAGTCTGTTATTGTTAATTAACAAAGTCTGTTATTATTAATTAACAAAGTCTGTTATTGTTAATTAACAAAGTCTGTTATTATTAATTAACAAAGTCTGTTATTATTAATTAACAAAGTCTGTTATAAATTAACAAAGTCTGTTATTATTAATTAACAAAGTCTGTTATTGTTAATTAACAAAGTCTGTTATTGTTAATTAACAAAGTCTGTTATTATTAATTAACAAAGTCTGTTATTAATAATTAACAAAGTCTGTTATTATAAAGTCTGTTATTATTAATTAACAAAGTCTGCTATTATTAATTAACAAAGTCTGTTATTATAAATTAACAAAGTCTGCTATTATAAATTAACAAAGTCTGTTATTATTAATTAACAAAGTCTGCTATTATAAATTAACAAAGTCTGTTATTATTAATTAACAAAGTCTGCTATTATTAATTAACAAAGTCTGTTATTATTAATTAACAAAGTCTGTTATTATTAATTAACAAAGTCTGTTATAAGTTAACAAAGTCTGTTATTGTTAATTAACAAAGTCTGTTATTGTTAATTAACAAAGTCTGTTATTGTTAATTAACAAAGTCTGCTATTGTTAATTAACAAAGTCTGCTATAAATTAACAAAGTCGGTTATTGTTAATTAACAAAGTCTGTTATTATAAATTAACAAAGTCTGTTATTGTTAATTAACAAAGTATGTTATTGTTAATTAACAAAGTCTGTTATTATTAATTAACAAAGTCTGTTATTATAAATTAATAAAGTCTGTTATTATTAATTAACCAAGTCTGTTATTATTAATTAACAAAGTTTGTTATAAATTAACAATGTCTGTTATTATTAATTAACAAAGTCTGTTATTATAAATTAACACAGTATGTTCCTCCAGGTACTGAGCCAGTCGACGCGTGTCCTCACGGCGTGTAAAGACAACCCGTCGGTCCTTGCCTGTGCTCTGCTCTGTATCGCTGAGATCTGCAGCAGTTT
This sequence comes from Gigantopelta aegis, assembly GCF_016097555.1. Classification (NCBI taxonomy): domain Eukaryota; kingdom Metazoa; phylum Mollusca; class Gastropoda; order Neomphalida; family Peltospiridae; genus Gigantopelta; species Gigantopelta aegis. Next base: position 530,863 of record NC_054704.1, read on the forward strand.
GAAGATCCACGTCATCCAGCACCTCATCACGTTCATGCCTAAAGTGTTCAAAATCATGAACAGAGATCAGCTTATTCGGTGAGTACTCGCCACATTCATGCCCACAATGTTCAAAATCATGAACAAAGATCAGCTTATTCGGTGAGTACTCGCCACATTCATGCCCACAGTGTTCAAAATCATGAACAGAGATTAGCTTGTTTGGTGAGTACTCGCCACATTCATGCCCACAGTGTTCAAAATCATGAACAGAGATTAGCTTGTTTGGTGAGTACTCGCCACATTCATGCCCACAGTGTTCAAAATCATGAACAGAGATTAGCTTGTTTGGTGAGTACTCGCCACATTCATGCCCACAGTGTTCAAAATCATGAACAGAGATTAGCTTGTTTGGTGAGTACTATCCACATTCATGCCCACAGTGTTCAAAATCATGAACAGAGATTAGCTTGTTTGGTGAGTACTATCCACATTCATGCCCACAGTGTTCAAAATCATGAACAGAGATTAGCTTGTTTGGTGAGTACTCGCCACATTCATGCCCACAGTGTTCAAAATCATGAACAGAGATTAGCTTGTTTGGTGAGTACTCGCCACATTCATGCCCACAGTGTTCAAAATCATGAACAGAGATTAGCTTGTTTGGTGAGTACTATCCACATTCATGCCCACAGTGTTCAAAATCATGAACAGAGATTAGCTTGTTTGGTGAGTACTCGCCACATTCATGCCCACAGTGTTCAAAATCATGAACAGAGATTAGCTTGTTTGGTGAGTACTATCCACATTCATGCCCACAGTGTTCAAAATCATGAACAGAGATTAGCTTGTTTGGCGAGTACTCGCCACATTCATGCCCACAGTGTTCAAAATCATGAACAGAGATTAGCTTGTTTGGTGAGTACTCGCCACATTCATGCCCACAGTGTTCAAAATCATGAACAGAGATTAGCTTGTTTGGTGAGTACTATCCACATTCATGCCCACAGTGTTCAAAATCATGAACAGAGATTAGCTTGTTTGGTGAGTACTCGCCACATTCATGCCCACAGTGTTCAAAATCATGAACAGAGATTAGCTTGTTTGGTGAGTACTATCCACATTCATGCCCACAGTGTTCAAAATCATGAACAGAGATTAGCTTGTTTGGTGAGTACTCGCCACATTCATGCCCACAGTGTTCAAAATCATGAACAGAGATTAGCTTGTTTGGTGAGTACTCGCCACATTCATACAAGACAAGACTTTATTTACACTCGGGCCGTTACACAATGGCATAGGAGGAATATATACATAAACATTTTGTTATATACACGTGACAAGATGGTTGACAGTAAGTACATTAATTACAATACATACACAAACACATATACAAACATATACAATCACGCACATCAATATATTATGTAATAATACAGATATTTAATACAAATATACGGGTATCCAAGTACTTATAAACGAATAGATTGTTAAACTTATATATGGTGCAGTGGATAATGATAGTATTTTGTTAATTATGTTTGGTTTTGATGGTGTTTGTAGTCAAGGGCGTTTGAATTCATTAGTTATTATATTTATGAAATATGATAATTTCTTTAGGGTACTAATTCGTTTATTCTCCATTAGTTCTCTAAATTTATAAGTACTTGGTCGCGTATAATAATATGGGTGTAGCAACTGGACTCTTGAATTATGGAAAAAATGGCAAATAAAAAGATAATGGAACTCGTCGCCAATGTCCATTACATTACATAATGTGCAAATTCTATCTTCTGTGAGTATATTATTCCAACGTCCAATTTCCATGGGTAGGTAATAGTTAGACGTTCTAAATTTTAAGAGTGCTGTCCACAGTTTTTCTGGTAGTTTATTGATATAGCTTTCGAAAAATAGTTGTTCTTTGTATAATCGGTAAGTGTTGCCTCTCGATGAGTGATATGTTATTTTTCCATGTTTGTAAATACTGATCACATTGTCTTTGTTTAATTTGTTGTGAGAGACAATTTACTGATATGAAAGATTGTCTTATCCAGATATCACCCATTCCCAAGTTATTCAGTGTGTTTTTAACAGTATTAATCCAGTTATAGTTAGTTCCGTTAGTAAGGTGGTCATTTAACATAATTTTGTATAAAAGAGTAAACAATTTTGATTGTTTTCCTGATATCAGTTGCGCCCAGTAACATACCATTCTTCTATACATAATTAACTCGACAGGCATTCTCCCTAACTCTCCATAAAGCATAAATATTGGTGTTGCGTTCTTAACGGGTATGATGTGTCTTAGAAAGTTTATTTGTACAGAATTAAATAAACCAACTTTTTCATATCCCCATATTTCACATCCATATAATAAAACTGGCAGAACCATTGATTAAAAAATTTTAAGTTTACATTCAGTTGATAGATAGTTGTCCTTTGATTTTGATAGTACAAAGTACATGGCCTTGGTAGCCTGTTGTTTAAGTCTATTCTTTGTAACTCGAAAGTTGTTTAATTTTGTAAAAGTAATTCCTAAGTATTTGTATTCTTTCACATGTTCTAATGTATTATTTCCAATCTTAAAATTTTGTTTATAATCTCTAGTGTTACCGTTAAAAATCAATATTTTCGTTTTGTTGCCGTTTATTTTAAGTTTCCATTTATTGCAATATTGATAAAACATATTTAAGGTGTGTTGCAGGTCTGCTGCAGAGGTTGATAATAGGGCAGTATCGTCTGCATATAACAAGCAAAGCATGTGTAAAGCAATATCTATTGGGTGATCTTGGTTGTCTGTTGTAGGGGAAACCCCTTCACATCCATGGCTAGATAAATAATCTTCTAAATCATTCAAATACAGGGAGAATAGAATAGGGGATAAACTTTCACCTTGACGGATACCGTTGTTACATGGGAATAAAGTAGATTGCTGATTATTTACGACAGTCATTGATTTAACACCTTGATACATTTGATGGATAATTCTAAAAAATGTACAGGTTATGTTATGCTGTAGTAGTTTATGTCAAAGCTGTATTCTAGGTACCGTGTCGAATGCTTTCTCAAAATCCACAAAAGCACAATATAATTTCTTTTTCCTTTTTTTCAAGATATCTATTAAGTGATGTAATGTAAAAATATGCTCTGTCGTTGAATAGCCTTTACGGAACGTGGTTTGGGCCTCACTAATGGTATTATTTTCCTCAATAAATAAACTTAAACTGTTATTAAAGCCGCACACCCTAGTTCCATCCAGCGAAAATAAATTATAATTTGGTTAATCTACAAACCTGTAACACACTTAGATCACGTTTTTATCAAATGGAGTGAAAAAGTAGGTTTTATATCGATAAATACCATGGGAATCCCCATGTCCCAATTGCTTGAAATAATTTTGAAAGTTAGTATTCTGATGTCACCGGTAGATGTCGCTCGAAGCACAACAATGCCTACGTCACGACAAATTTCACAGACTTGGGGTGCGTTCGTTTCACCTCTCCTGGACATGTTCCAACTGTTCTGTTCTGGTTGTATCCCCTCTCCAGATATCGTAAGACTTATTGGTTTTAAGGGTTTGTAACGTTTTGTATTGAGACACTTACTTGTCTGAACTTTATTGTCACTGAAAATGTTCATGAACTGTGAAGAAAAATCTCACAAATGAACAACAACAAATCGGATGTTGATTGCGCGAACCGTGCACGAGAAAACAAACCGAACCAAAATGATAACGGTCAAGTGATATACCAAAGTCTGTGACATTGAAATGGAAATATCCCCTCTAAAAATAGATTGGACCTCGCTTGCTTAACGTTTTTTTCTCGACAGAACATCTTGTGAAAAAAGGCAAAAAATGCATTTCGTGGTTTTACAAACATCAGGATTACCAAAAAGCACTTCAGGTGAATGGAAATGTGTATTCTAAATAATAAAATGTAAGTAAAGTGCAATTTTATTTGTGAAAAATGGGGTTTAATAGCGAAAAACAACGCCGTAATGGTTAACAAATAGCAGTAACTAGGGTGTGTCCTTTAAGTAAAGTTGTGAACAGTTTAGAGCAGCAGCAAAGTAATGTGATTGGTCGGTAATTTTTGGGATGTAGCCGACTTCCTTTGTTTTTGAAAATTGGTATAATAATTTTTCATTAATAATACTGTCATTGTTTACTTCATATAGTACTTTATCCATGTTAAAATTAAATAAGTTATCATTATTGGGTTCGCCCTTATTTAAGTCGCTGAAATAGTTGAAAAATGTATCAGTAAGAGGAACGTTAACGTTGTTATCTAAGTTATCTTGTTTCTTAAGTATTTTATAAAAGCGTAACTGTCTCAATTTAATTTCTGTTTTAAATTTATGTTGTGCAAAAGCTTTAAATATACTCTTTTTATAAGACTTACTGGCATTAATTAATCTCATTTTATTATCTGTAGTTTTATTTCTAGCGTATATTGTTTTGGCCTCGAGATACTTCGTACGTAAATGTTTGTGTCTTATCCCGAACCAGGGTCGCTTGTTGTGCACTGACCTTTTGTTACGGCTGTTACTGTATACACGCACATGACCGAATGTCGAGGCTGCCTTGTCTAAAAATAGATCTTTTAACATATCGGTGGCTTTTGTGACACGTGCTTTTGTATTAGACTCGTCATCAAGAATTAGAGAGATGCTTTCGATTATGTTGTCGTCGATATTATTTATAAAGTCTTCACGTTTACTAGGAACCCATTTGCATGCTGTTTCCCTTCGTACACCGTTACTATGATTTACAGGATTGTTTGTGTCAGTATTACATTTACACGAATATGTAAGTATTAGAGCACAATGGATATCACAAAGAAATGGGTCAAAATCACAGATTTGAAAGTCAGTTACATTTTTAAAAACATGGTGAGTACCTATAGCATAATCAATCAGGCTGCAGTCTTTACTTGTGACTTTACCAATACATTTATCAGTCCCACATCTACCATTGAGAATATATATATTATGTAACTTGCATAGATCTAAAAGTTTCACTCCATGCTGGTTAACTCTTCCTATGTCCTGACTTGCCCTATCTCTGAGAATACTGAGATTGTCAAGATTTGTTATATCATTCATAAAATTATTCATATCAACATATTCATTTTCTGTTGTTGAAATAAGTTGTGTAGCCCGGGATAAGATCTGGCTTACAGTCTGTTTCATCAGTTTTACTTTCTTGAAAACACACTATGTCATGTTTTGATATTAATAATGAGAAATCAGGTATAATTAGTTTACTTTTTAAACCACAGACATTCAAACTAAGTATTTGCAACTTGGTATAGTCATTGTTTATATCAGTGTATGCTATTTCATTATTAACTGAAGAATTAGCTTCTATCATGTTGCTTTGATTGTTAACATATGGCTGGTTAGATAAAAATATGTTTGGGTTGTCATGATGCTTGTTTGGTGAAATATGGTCAGATAAAATACTGTTCAGGTTAACAGGGGACTGTTTAGTTAACTTGTTTTCAAATGTGTGTTTGTTATGGTTGTCGATGTTGTTGGTTACTGTATTATTCAGGGTGGTCATCTGGGCTTGATGAGGGGTCATAGTTTGTGCAACATGATGGAAACTATGGTATGCATCAGTATGTACAACATTTTGTGAACTTGTCACAGGCAAGGCATTAATAGTATTATTAACTATTGGCTCACTATATACATTCATATCTGTATGTACAAGGGTTTGTGAACTTGTCACAGGCAAGGCATTAATAGTATTATTAACTATTGGCTCACTATATACATTCATATCTGTATGTACAACATTTTGTGAACTTGTCACAGGCAAGGCATTAATAGTATTATTAACTATTAGCTCATTATATACATTCATATATATGTATGTACAAGGGTTTGTGAACTTGTCACAGGCAAGGCATTAATAGTATTATTAACTATTGGCTCACTATATACATTCATATCTGTATGTACAACATTTTGTGAACTTGTCACAGGCAAGGCATTAATAGTATTATTAACTATTGGCTCACTATATACATTCACATCTTATGTACAAGGGTTTGTGAACTTGTCACAGACAAGGCATTAATAGTATTATTAACTATTAGCTCACTATATACATTCATATCTGTATGTACAAGGGTTTGTGAACTTGTCACAGGCAAGGTATTAAAAGTATCAGTAACTATTGGCTCATTGCAAACATTCATATTTGTATGTACATCAGTTTGTGAACTTGTCACAGGTATGGCATTAAACATGTTATTAACTATTAACTCAGCATGCACAATCATGTCTGGATCACCATGATTATAACTAGGGTAAATCGGATGAACATCATAATATGCCGGGTCATTATATACAAAGTATGGTGACCTACCCATGGTAATACTAGGTACTGATATGCTAGTATTATTTTCTGTCTCGTGATATTGACAGCTAGAGTAAGTGGGATAGCCAACAGAAGATAAAGAATTTCTTGTTTTACAGGTACCCATAGGTATGTTGCTGAATGTATTATTAGTTACCAACTCACTAGGTACATATATTTCTGTCCCTTTGTTTTCACAGCTAGGATAAGTGGAGTAAGTGTCAGCAGATATGGGGTTTTTAGAATTACAAGAATTCATAAACTGTATGTCACTGTAATTGTCTTTAAATGTTACTTCTCTAGGAACTGGCATGTTTGTCTCACTAGGGAGGATATGGTAAGTATCTACAGAGAATGGGTTTCCTGATTGACAGGTATCCACAGCTATGTCACTGTAATTGTCTTTAAATGTTACTTCTCTAGGAACTGGCATGTTTGTCTCACTAGGGACAATATGGTCAGTATCTACAGAGAATGGGTTTCCTGATTGAAAGGTATCCACAGCTATGTCACTGTAATTGTCTTTAAATGTTACTTCTCTAGGAACTGGCATGTTTGTCTCACTAGGGACAATATGGTAAGTATCTACAGAGAATGGGTTTCCTGATTGACAGGTATCCACAGCTATGTCATTGGAATTGCTATTATCAGTCATCTCACTAAGTACATGTACTGAAATATCATGATTTGGACAGCTAACGTAAGTATCAGCAGGTAAAGTGTTTCTTGGGTTACAGGTATTCACAGGTATGTTTTTTGGCTTGTAATTAGCTGTCAACTCACTACTACTAGGTATTGACATTTCTTTCTCATGATACTGACAGTTGGTGTAGGTCAGTTTAGTATCAGTAGATATAGGGTTCAAAATCATGAACAGAGATGAGCGTATTCGGTGAGTTTGGAGGTAAGGTTTCTGGTGTTGGATGTGATTTTTAGTTTATTTAATCATACTAGGAATTTCTATTTGTAGTAGAATTTGATTGTTTAGTTTCTATTTAATTAAATTATTTTAATTGATAAATAATTTTATATCTATTGTAAATGTTGGAATATTTTAATAAGCTTGGTTTAGATGAAAAATCAATGGTTAACTAGTTATTTTATGTTTTTTAATTCTATATGCACAGGGCACTTTTTGTTCAGTATGATGTCAGGATTCGCCTCACAAATCTCACAAATAGCTACACATGCTAACATTAAATAGTATTTGCTAATCAAATTTCAACTTTTTCTGAGGCATTAAAAGCTTGAGAACAATATATTCCCTACAGGGATGTGTCTAAGCTGGGCAAGCTAACTCATCCCTCTGTATTACTGTTTGGCATTTTTAAACAAGTTAGACGTTTTGCACCTGGCTTGGATCCCGCTCAGTCGATAGTGCTCAATTGAGGTGTTTTGTTTGTCAGATTGAACCCCCTCAGTGAACTTGTTCTCGGGCGAGTAGGGCTCCCCCATCCCAACCAAGTACCACGACTGCTATATCAAAGGTGTGGTATGTGCTGTTCTGTCTGTAGGAAAGTGCATATAAAAGATCCTTTGCTGGTAATGGGAAAAATTTAGTGGGTTTCCTCTAAAAGTATACACTGAATGTATAATATCCATTAGCCAATATACTCTAGTGGTGTCTTTAAACAAACCAAAGTTTTTGCTTTTTTACCAGTATTAGTATTTTGTAAATATAAAAATTTCCTGCAATTGCCCATTACACTGGGTAGCCTGCAAGTAGCTATAATTAGGTTGGACTTTAAAAACGTTTATCAGATAGCCTGCTCTGGTGGATAGTCGGTGGATTGGTTGCATGAAAGATGATTGATCATATGAGCATGATGAACACTGTTTGCATACCTGTACTGTACTAATGAGTTGGTTTTATTGTAATTTCCCCCGAAAATATAGTTCTTATACCATTATAGTGATTTATTTACTTGATTTTGTTATATCATACAGTCTGTCTGAAGGAAGCATTTAATATTGCACACATTTTTTAGCCCTGAGAAACACAAACAGCTACATGGTCCGCACTATCAGATAGTCCACAGGGTGATTTAAAATGTATAGCCCATAGGCAATACACAGGAAGTTATGGTAAGCATTTTATTTCTCTGAATATGCAAAAATTGTAAACACAGTAAATTTCTGACAGTTTAGACACCACCCTGAATATGTATGAAACTTGAAAGTTGGTCATTGCCTTGTAGAAAACAACTGGTATTAATTTAAACATTGTGTTTGCTATTTTCAGAAATGATCTGCTACAGCTGGGGGCTGTGACTGCCATTCACCGCATGGTGGAGTCCCTGCCTCATTTCATCAGTCCTTACCTTCTGGAGATTACAAAACAGGTAAACTTTACTTAGATAGGCTCTGGATATTACAATACAGGTACCTAGATAGTGTCTGGACATTACAATGCAGGTAAATTGTACCTAGATAGTGTCTGTACATTACAATACAGGTAAATTGTAGGTTCCAGACATTGATTTAGGCCAGTTTTGTTGGTTCCAGACATTGATTTAGGCCAGTTTTGTTGGTTCCAGACATTGATTTCGGCCAGTTTTGTTGGTTCCAGACATTGATTTAGGCCAGTTTTGTTGGTTCCAGACATTGATTTAGGCCAATTTTGTTGGTTCCAGACATTGATTTAAGCCAGTTTTGTTGGTTCCAGACATTGATTTAAGCCAATTTTCTTGGGTTTCAGACATTGATTTAAGCCAGTTTTGTTGGTTCCAGACATTGATTTAAGCCAATTTTCTTGGGTTTCAGACATTGATTTACGCCAGTTTTGTTGGTTCCAGACATTGATTTAGGTCAGTTTTGTTGGTTCCAGACATTGATTTCGGTCAGTTTTGTTGGTTCCAGACATTGATTTCGGTCAGTTTTGTTGGTTCCAGACATTGATTTAGGCCAGTTTTGTTGGTTCCAGACATTGATTTAAGCCAGTTTTGTTGGTTCCAGACATAGATTTCGGCCAGTTTTGTTGGTTTCAGACATTGATTTAAGCCAGTTTTCTTCGTTTCAGACATTGATCTAGGTCAGTTTTGTTGGTTCCAGACATTGATTTCGGCCAGTTTTGATTGTTCCAGACATCTAGATAAATCACCAGTTTATCGAGATCAGTATTTGAAATAATAAAACAAGTAATTTATCGAGACCAGTGTAAGAAGACGTGTAATGTAACTAGATCAGTATAAGAAGACGTGTAATGTAACTAGATCAGTGTAAGAAGACGTGTAATGTAACTAGATCAGTATATGAAGACGTGTAATGTAACTAGATCAGTATAAGAAGACGTGTAATGTAACTAGATCAGTATAAGAAGACGTGTAATGTAACTAGATCAGTATATGAAGACGTGTAATGTAACTAGACCAGTGTAAGAAGACGTGTAATGTAACTAGATCAGTATATGAAGACGTGTAATGTAACTAGATCAGTATAAGAAGACGTGTAATGTAACTAGATCAGTATAAGAAGACGTGTAATGTAACTAGATCAGTATAAGAAGACGTGTAATGTAACTAGACCAGTGTAAGAAGACGTGTAATGTAACTAGATCAGTATAAGAAGACGTGTAATGTAACTAGATCAGTATAAGAAGACGTGTAATGTAACTAGATCAGTATAAGAAGACGTGTAATGTAACTAGATCAGTGTAAGAAGACGTGTAATGTAACTAG